>NW_026948209.1:0-45000 GCF_963921235.1 Mobula hypostoma
TGGGATTGATGGAGGAGAGAGGGGAAAGGGAGGGATTGATAGAGGAGAGAGGGGAAATGGAGGGATTGATGGAGGAGAGAGGGGAAAGGGAGGGATTGATGGAGGAGAGAGGGGAAAGGGAGGGATTCATGGAGGAGAGAGGGGAAAATGGAGGGATTGATGGAGGAGAGGGGAAAGGGAGGGATTGATGGAGGAGAGAGGGGAAAGGGAGGGATTGATGGAGGGCAGAGGGGAAAGGGAGGGATTGATGGAGGAGAGAGGGGAAAGGGAGGGATTGATGGAGGAGAGGGGGGAAATGGAGGGATTGATGGAGGAGTGAGGGGAAAGGGAGGGATTGATGGACGAGAGAGGGGAAAGGGAGGGATTGATGGAGGAGAGAGGGGAAAGGGAGGGATTGATGGAGGACAGAGCGGAAAGGGAGGGATTGATGGAGGGGAGAGGGGAAAGGGAGGGATTGATGGAGGAGAGAGGGGAAAGGGAGGGATTGATGGAGGAGAGAGGGGAAATGGAGGGATTGATGGAGGAGAGAGGGGAAAGGGAGGGATTGATGGAGGAGAGACGGGAAAGGGAGGGATTGATGGAGGAGTGGGGAAAGGGAGGGATTGATGGAGGAGAGAGGGGAAAGGGAGGGATTGATGGAGGAGAGAGGGGAACGGGAGGAATTGATGGAGGAGAGAGGGGAAAGGGAGGGATTGATGGAGGCGAGAGCGGAAAGGGAGGGATTGATGGAGGAGAGAGGGGAAAGGGAGGGATTGATGGAGGAGGGAGGGATTGATGGAGGACAGAGGGGTAAGGGAGGGATTGATGGAGGACAGAGGGGAAAGGGAGGGATTGATGGAGGAGAGAGGGGAAAGGGAGGGATTGATGGAGGAGAGAGGGGAAAGGGAGGGATTGATGGAGGAGAGAGGGGAAAGGGAGGGATTGATGGAGGAGAGAGGGGAAAGGGAGGGATTGATTGAGGAGAGAGGGGAAAGGGAGGGATTGATGGAGGAGAGAGGGGAAAGGGAGGGATTGATGGAGGACAGAGGGGAAAGGGAGGGATTGATGGAGGAGAGAGCGGAAAGGGAGGGATTGATGGAGGACAGAGGAGAAAGGGAGGGATCATTGAGGAGAGAGGGGAAAGGGAGGGATTGATGGAGGAGAGAGGGGAAAGGGAGGGATTGATGGAGGAGAGAGGGGAAAGGGAGGGATTGATGGAGGAGAGAGGGGAAACGGAGGGATTGATGGAGGACAGGGGAAAGGGAGGGATTGATGGAGGAGAGAGGGGAATGGGAGGGATTGATTGAGGAGAGAGGGGAAAGGGAGGGATTGATGGAGGAGAGAGGGGAAATGGAGGGATTGATGGAGGAGAGAGGTGAAATGGAGGGATTGATGGAGGAGAGAGGGGAAAGGGAGGGATTGATGGAGGAGAGAGGGGAAAGGGAGGGATTGATGGAGGAGAGAGGGGAAAGGGAGGGATTGATGGAGGAGAGGGGAAAGGGAGGGATTGATGGAGGAGAGGGGAAAGGGAGGGATTGATGGAGGAGAGAGGGGAAAGGGAGGGATTGATGGAGGAGAGAGGGGAAAGGGAGGGATTGATGGAGGAGAGAGCGGAAAGGGAGGGATTGATGGAGGAGAGAGGGGAAATGGAGGGATTGATGGAGGGGAGAGGGGAAAGGGAGGGATTGATGGAGGAGGGATGGGAAAGGGAGGGATTGGTGGAGGAGAGGGGAAAGGGAGGGATTGATGGAGGAGAGAGGGGAAAGGTAGGGATTGATGGAGGATAGGGGAAACGGAGGCACTGATGGAGGAGAGAGGGGAGAGGGTGGGATTGATGGAGGAGAGAGGGGAAAGGGAGGGATTGATAGAGGAGAGAGGGGAAATGGAGGGATTGATGGAGGAGGGAGGGGAAAGGGAGGGATTGACGGAGGAGAGAGGGGAAAATGGAGGGATTGATGGAGGGAGAGGGGAAAGGGAGGGATTGATGGAGGAGAGAGGGGAAAGGGAGGGATTGATGGAGGACAGAGGGGAAAGGGAGGGATTGATGGAGGAGAGAGGGGAAAGGGAGGGATTGATGGAGGAGAGGGGGGAAATGGAGGGATTGATGGAGGAGTGAGGGGAAAGGGAGGGATTGATGGACGAGAGAGGGGAAAGGGAGGGATTGATGGAGGAGAGAGGGGAAAGGGAGGGATTGATGGAGGACAGAGGGGAAAGGGAGGGATTGATGGAGGAGAGAGGGGAAAGGGAGGGATTGATGGAGGAGAGGGGGGAAATGGAGGGATTGATGGAGGAGTGAGGGGAAAGGGAGGGATTGATGGACGAGAGAGGGGAAAGGGAGGGATTGATGGAGGAGAGGGGAAATGGAGGGATTGATGGAGGAGAGAGGGGAAAGGGAGGGATTGATGGAGGAGAGAGGGGAAATGGAGGGATTGATGGAGGAGAGAGGGGAAAGGGAGGGATTGATGGAGGAGAGGGGTAAGGGAGGGATTGATGGAGGAGGGAGGGGAAAGGGAGGGATTGATGGAGGAGAGAGGGGAAAGGGAGAGATTGATGGAGTAGAGAGGGGAAAGGGAGGGATTGATGGAGGAGAGGGGAAAGGGAGGGATTGATGGAGGAGGGAGGGGAAAGGGAGGGATTGATGGAGGAGAGAGGGGAAAGGGAGGGATTGATGGAGGAGAGAGGGGAAAGGGAGGGATTGATGGAGGAGGGAGGGGAAAGGGAGGGATTGATGGAGGAGAGAGGGGAAATGGAGGGATTGATGGAGGAGAGACGAGAAAGGTAGGGATTGATGGACGAAAGAGGGGAAATGGAGGAATTGATGGAGAAGAGAGGGGAAAGGGAGGGATTGATGGAGGAGAGAGGGGAAATGGAGGGATTGATGGAGGAGAGAGGGGAAAGGGAGGGATTGATGGAGGAGAGAGGGGAAAGGGAGGGATTGATGGAGGAGAGGGGAAAGGGAGGGATTGATGGAGGAGGGAGGGGAAAGGGAGGGATTGATGGAGGAGAGGGGAAATGGAGGGATTGATGGAGGAGAGGGAAAGGGAGGGATTGATGCAGGACAGAGGGGAAAGGGAGAGATTCATGGTGGAGAGAGGGGAAAGGGAGGGATTGATGGAGGAGAGAGGGGAAAGGGAGGGATTGATGGAGGAGAGAGGGGAAAGGGAGGGATTGATGGAGGAGAGAGGGGAAAGGGAGGGATTGATGGAGGAGAGAGTGGAAAGGGAGGGATTGATGGACGAGGGAGGGGAAATGGAGGGATTGATGGAGGAGAGAGGGGAAAGGGAGGGATTGATGGAGGAGAGAGGGGAAAGGGAGGGATTGATGGAGGAGATTGGAAAGGGAGGGATTGATGTAGGAGAGAGGGGAAATGGAGGGATTGATGGAGGAGAGAGGGGAAAGGGAGGTATTGATGGAGGAGAGAGGGGAAAGGGAGGGATTGATGGAGGAGAGAGGGGAAAGGGAGGGATTGATGGAGGAGAGAGGGGAAAGGGCGGGATTGATGGAGGACAGAGGGGAAAGGGAGGGATTGATGGAGGAGAGAGCGGAAAGGGAGGGATTGATGGAGGACAGAGGGGAAAGGGAGGGATTGATGGAGGAGAGGGGAAAGGGAGGGATTGATGGAGGAGAGAGGGGAAAGGGAGGGATTGATGGAGGAGAGAGGGGAAAGGGAGGGATTGATGGAGGAGAGAGGGGAAAGGGAGGGATTGATGGAGGAGAGAGGGGAAATGGAGGGATTGATGGAGGAGAGAGGGGAAAGGGAGGGATTGATGGAGGAGAGAGGGGAAATGGAGGGATTGATGGAGGAGAGGGGAAAGGGAGGGATTGATGCAGGACAGAGGGGAAAGGGAGGGATTGATGGAGGAGAGGGGAAAGGGAGGGATTGATGGAGGAGAGAGGGGAAAGGGAGGGATTGATGGAGGAGGGAGGGGAAAGGGAGGGATTGATGGAGGAGAGAGGGGAAAGGGAGGGATTGATGGAGGAGAGGGGAAAGGGAGGGATTGATGGAGGAGGGAGGGGAAAGGGAGGGATTGATGGAGGAGAGGGGAAATGGAGGGATTGATGGAGGAGAGGGAAAGGGAGGGATTGATGCAGGACAGAGGGGAAAGGGAGAGATTGATGGAGGAGAGAGGGGAAAGGGAGGGATTGATGGAGGAGAGAGGGGAAAGGGAGGGATTGATGGAGGAGAGAGGGGAAAGGGAGGGATTGATGGAGGAGAGAGGGGAAATGGAGGGATTGATGGAGGAGAGAGGGGAAAGGGAGGGATTGATGGAGGAGAGAGGGGAAAGGGAGGGATTGATGGAGGAGAGAGGGGAAAGGGAGGGATTGATGGAGGAGAGAGGGGAAAGGGAGGGATTGATGCAGGACAGAGGAGAAAGGGAGGGATTGATGGAGGAGAGGGGAAAGGGAGGGATTGATGGAGGAGAGAGGGGAAAGGGAGGGATTGATGGAGGAGGGAAGGGAAAGGGAGGGATTGATGGAGGAGAGAGGGGAAAGGGAGGGATTGATGGAGGAGAGAGGGGAAATGGAGGGATTGATGGAGGAGAGGGGAAATGGAGGGATTGATGGAGGAGAGAGGGGAAATGGAGGGATTGATGGAGGAGAGGGGAAATGGAGGGATTGATGGAGGAGAGAGGGGAAAGGGAGGGATTGATGGAGGAGAGAGGGGAAAGGGAGGGATTGATGGAGGAGAGAGGGGAAAGGGAGGGATTGATGGACGAGAGAGGGGAAAGGGAGGGATTGATGGAGGAGAGAGGGGAAATGGAGGGATTGATGGAGGAGAGAGGGGAAAGGGAGGAATTGATGGAGGAGAGAGGAGAAAGGGAGGGATTGATGGAGGAGAGAGGGGAAATGGAGGGATTGATGGAGGAGAGAGGGGAAAGGGAGGGATTGATGGAGGAGAGAGGGGAAAGGGAGGGATTGATGGAGGAGAGAGGGGAAAGGGAGGGATTGATGGAGGAGAGAGGGGAAATGGAGGGATTGATGGACGAGAGGGGAAACGGAGGCACTGATGGAGGAGAGAGGGGAGAGGGTGGGATTGATGGAGGAGAGAGGGGAAAGGGAGGGATTGATGGAGGAGAGAGGGGAAAGGGAGGGATTGATGGAGGAGAGAGGGGAAAGGGAGGGATTGATGGAGGAGGGAGGGGAAAGGGAGGGATTGGTGGAGGAGAGGGGAAAGGGAGGGATTGATGGAGGAGAGAGGGGAAAGGTAGGGATTGATGGAGGAGAGGGGAAACGGAGGCACTGATGGAGGAGAGAGGGGAGAGGGTGGGATTGATGGAGGAGAGAGGGGAAAGGGAGGGATTGATAGAGGAGAGAGGGGAAATGGAGGGATTGATGGAGGAGAGGGGAAAGGGAGGGATTGATGCAGGACAGAGGGGAAAGGGAGGGATTGATGGTGGAGAGAGGGGAAAGGGAGGGATTGATGGAGGAGAGAGGGGAAAGGGAGGGATTGATGGAGGAGAGAGGGGAAAGGGAGGGATTGATGGAGGAGAGACGAGAAAGGGAGGGATTGATGGACGAGAGAGGGGAAATGGAGGGATTGATGGAGAAGAGAGGGGAAAGGGAGGGATTGATGGAGGAGAGAGGGGAAATGGAGGGATTGATGGAGGAGAGAGGGGAAAGGGAGGGATTGATGGAGGAGAGAGGGGAAAGGGAGGGATTGATGGAGGAGAGGGGAAAGGGAGGGATTGATGGAGGAGGGAGGGGAAAGGGAGGGATTGATGGAGGAGAGGGGAAATGGAGGGATTGATGGAGGAGAGGGAAAGGGAGGGATTGATGCAGGACAGAGGGGAAAGGGAGAGATTGATGGTGGTGAGAGGGGAAAGGGAGGGATTGATGGAGGAGAGAGGGGAAAGGGAGGGATTGATGGAGGAGAGAGGGGAAAGGGAGGGATTGATGGAGGAGAGAGGGGAAAGGGAGGGATTGATGGAGGAGAGAGGGGAAAGGGAGGGATTGATGGACGAGAGAGGGGAAATGGAGGGATTGATGGAGGAGAGAGGGGAAAGGGAGGGATTGATGGAGGAGAGGGGAAAGGGAGGGATTGATGGAGGAGAGAGGGGAAATGGAGGGATTGATGGAGGAGAGAGGGGAAAGGGAGGGATTGATGGAGGAGAGAGGGGAAAGGGAGGGATTGATGGAGGAGGGAGGGGAAAGGGAGGGATTGATGGAGGAGAGAGGGGAAAGGGAGGGATTGATGCAGGACAGAGGAGAAAGGTAGGGATTGATGGAGGAGAGGGGAAACGGAGGCACTGATGGAGGAGAGAGGGGAGAGGGTGGGATTGATGGAGGAGAGAGGGGAAAGGGAGGGATTGATAGAGGAGAGAGGGGAAATGGAGGGATTGATGGAGGAGAGGGAAAAGGGAGGGATTGATGCAGGACAGAGGGGAAAGGGAGGGATTGATGGTGGAGAGAGGGGAAAGGGAGGGATTGATGGAGGAGAGAGGGGAAAGGGAGGGATTGATGGAGGAGAGAGGGGAAAGGGAGGGATTGATGGAGGAGAGACGAGAAAGGGAGGGATTGATGGACGAGAGAGGGGAAATGGAGGGATTGATGGAGAAGAGAGGGGAAAGGGAGGGATTGATGGAGGAGAGAGGGGAAATGGAGGGATTGATGGAGGAGAGAGGGGAAAGGGAGGGATTGATGGAGGAGAGAGGGGAAAGGGAGGGATTGATGGAGGAGAGGGGAAAGGGAGGGATTGATGGAGGAGGGAGGGGAAAGGGAGGGATTGATGGAGGAGAGGGGAAATGGAGGGATTGATGGAGGAGAGGGAAAGGGAGGGATTGATGCAGGACAGAGGGGAAAGGGAGAGATTGATGGTGGAGAGAGGGGAAAGGGAGGGATTGATGGAGGAGAGAGGGGAAAGGGAGGGATTGATGGAGGAGAGAGGGGAAAGGGAGGGATTGATGGAGGAGAGAGGGGAAAGGGAGGGATTGATGGACGAGAGAGGGGAAATGGAGGGATTGATGGAGGAGAGAGGGGAAAGGGAGGGATTGATGGAGGAGAGGGGAAAGGGAGGGATTGATGTAGGAGAGAGGTGAAATGGAGGGATTGATGGAGGAGAGAGGGGAAAGGGAGGGATTGATGGAGGAGAGAGGGGAAAGGGAGGGATTGATGGAGGAGGGAGGGGAAAGGGAGGGATTGATGCAGGAGAGAGGGGAAAGGGAGGGATTGATGCAGGACAGAGGAGAAAGGGAGGGATTGATGGAGGAGAGAGGGGAAAGGGAGGGATTGATGGAGGAGGGAAGGGAAAGGGAGGGATTGATGGAGGAGAGAGGGGAAAGGGAGGGATTGACGGAGGAGAGGGGAAAGGGAGGGATTGATGGAGGAGAGAGGGGAAAGGGAGGGATTGATGGAGGAGAGAGGGGAAAGGGAGGGATTGATGGAGGAGGGAGGGGAAAGGGAGGGATTGATGGAGGAGAGAGGGGAAAGGGAGGGATTGATGGAGGACAGAGGGGAAAGGGAGGGATTGATGGAGGAGAGAGGGGAAAGGGAGGGATTGATGGAGGAGGGAGGGGAAAGGGAGGGATTGATGGAGGAGAGAGGGGAAAGGGAGGGATTGATGGAGGAGAGGGGAAAGGGAGGGATTGATGGAGGAGAGAGGGGAAAGGGAGGGATTGATGGAGGAGGGAGGGGAAAGGGAGGGATTGATGGAGGACAGGGGAAAGGGAGGGATTGATGGACGAGAGAGGGGAAAGGGAGGGATTGATGGAGGAGAGAGGGGAAAGGGAGGGATTGATGGAGGAGAGAGGGGAAATGGAGGGATTGATGGAGGAGAGAGGGGAAAGGGAGGGATTGATGGAGGAGAGACGAGAAAGGGAGGGATTGATGGACGAGAGAGGGGAAATGGAGGGATTGATGGAGAAGAGAGGGGAAAGGGAGGGATTGATGGAGGAGAGAGGGGAAATGGAGGGATTGATAGAGGAGAGAGGGGAAAGGGAGGGATTGATGGAGGAGAGAGGGGAACGGGAGGGATTGATGGAGGAGAGGGGAAAGGGAGGGATTGATGGAGGAGGGAGGGGAAAGGGAGGGATTGATGGAGGAGAGGGGAAATGGAGGGATTGATGGAGGAGAGGGAAAGGGAGGGATTGATGCAGGACAGAGGGGAAAGGGAGAGATTGATGGTGGAGAGAGGGGAAAGGGAGGGATTGATGGAGGAGAGAGGGGAAAGGGAGGGATTGATGGAGGAGAGAGGGGAAAGGGAGGGATTGATGGAGGAGAGAGGGGAAAGGGAGGGATTGATGGAGGAGAGAGGGGAAAGGGAGGGATTGATGGACGAGAGAGGGGAAATGGAGGGATTGATGGAGGAGAGAGGGGAAAGGGAGGGATTGATGGAGGAGAGAGGGGAAAGGGAGGGATTGATGGAGGAGAGGGGAAAGGGAGGGATTGATGTAGGAGAGAGGTGAAATGGAGGGATTGATGGAGGAGAGAGGGGAAAGGGAGGGATTGATGGAGGAGAGAGGGGAAAGGGAGGGATTGATGGAGGAGGGAGGGGAAAGGGAGGGATTGATGCAGGAGAGAGGGGAAAGGGAGGGATTGATGCAGGACAGAGGAGAAAGGGAGGGATTGATGGAGGAGAGAGGGGAAAGGGAGGGATTGATGGAGGAGGGAAGGGAAAGGGAGGGATTGACGGAGGAGAGAGGGGAAAGGGAGGGATTGACGGAGGAGTGGGGAAAGGGAGGGATTGATGGAGGAGAGAGGGGAAAGGGAGGGATTGATGGAGGAGGGAGGGGAAAGGGAGGGATTGATGGAGGAGAGGGGAAAGGGAGGGATTGATGGAGGAGAGAGGGGAAAGGGAGGGATTGATGGAGGAGAGAGGGGAAAGGGAGGGATTGATGGAGGAGAGAGGGGAAAGGGAGGGATTGATGGAGGAGAGAGGGGAAAGGGAGGGATTGATGGAGGAGAGGGGAAAGGGAGGGATTGATGGAGGAGAGAGGGGAAAGGGAGGGATTGATGGAGGAGAGAGGGGAAATGGAGGGATTGATGGAGGAGAGAGGGGAAAGGGAGGGATTGATGGAGGAGAGAGGGGAAAGGGAGGGATTGATGGACGAGAGGGGAAACGGAGGCACTGATGGAGGAGAGAGGGGAGAGGGTGGGATTGATGGAGGAGAGAGGGGAAAGGGAGGGATTAATGGAGGTGAGAGGGGAAAGGGAGGGATTGATGGAGGGGAGAGGGGAAAGGGAGGGATTGATGGAGGAGGGAGGGGAAAGGGAGGGATTGGTGGAGGAGAGGGGAAAGGGAGGGATTGATGGAGGAGAGAGGGGAAAGGTAGGGATTGATGGAGGAGAGGGGAAACGGAGGCACTGATGGAGGAGAGAGGGGAGAGGGTGGGATTGATGGAGGAGAGAGGGGAAAGGGAGGGATTGATAGAGGAGAGAGGGGAAATGGAGGGATTGATGGAGGAGAGGGAAAAGGGAGGGATTGATGCAGGACAGAGGGGAAAGGGAGGGATTGATGGTGGAGAGAGGGGAAAGGGAGGGATTGATGGAGGAGAGAGGGGAAAGGGAGGGATTGATGGAGGAGAGAGGGGAAAGGGAGGGATTGATGGAGGAGAGACGAGAAAGGGAGGGATTGATGGACGAGAGAGGGGAAATGGAGGGATTGATGGAGAAGAGAGGGGAAAGGGAGGGATTGATGGAGGAGAGAGGGGAAATGGAGGGATTGATGGAGGAGAGAGGGGGAAAGGGAGGGATTGATGGAGGAGAGAGGGGAAAGGGAGGGATTGATGGAGGAGAGGGGAAAGGGAGGGATTGATGGAGGAGGGAGGGGAAAGGGAGGGATTGATGGAGGAGAGGGGAAATGGAGGGATTGATGGAGGAGAGGGAAAGGGAGGGATTGATGCAGGACAGAGGGGAAAGGGAGAGATTGATGGTGGAGAGAGGGGAAAGGGAGGGATTGATGGAGGAGAGAGGGGAAAGGGAGGGATTGATGGAGGAGAGAGGGGAAAGGGAGGGATTGATGGAGGAGAGAGGGGAAAGGGAGGGATTGATGGAGGAGAGAGGGGAAAGGGAGGGATTGATGGACGAGAGAGGGGAAATGGAGGGATTGATGGAGGAGAGAGGGGAAAGGGAGGGATTGATGGAGGAGAGAGGGGAAAGGGAGGGATTGATGGAGGAGAGGGGAAAGGGAGGGATTGATGTAGGAGAGAGGGGAAATGGAGGGATTGATGGAGGAGAGAGGGGAAAGGGAGGGATTGATGGAGGAGAGAGGGGAAAGGGAGGGATTGATGGAGGAAGGAGGGGAAAGGGAGGGATTGATGCAGGAGAGAGGGGAAAGGGAGGGATTGATGCAGGACAGAGGAGAAAGGGAGGGATTGATGGAGGAGAGAGGGGAAAGGGAGGGATTGATGGAGGAGGGAAGGGAAAGGGAGGGATTGACGGAGGAGAGAGGGGAAAGGGAGGGATTGACGGAGGAGTGGGGAAAGGGAGGGATTGATGGAGGAGAGAGGGGAAAGGGAGGGATTGATGGAGGAGGGAGGGGAAAGGGAGGGATTGATGGAGGACAGGGGAAAGGGGGGGATTGATGGACGAGAGAGGGGAAAGGGAGGGATTGATGGAGGAGAGAGGGGAAAGGGAGGGATTGATGGAGGAGAGAGGGGAAAGGGAGGGATTGATGGAGGAGAGAGGGGAAAGGGAGGGATTGATGGAGGAGAGGGGAAAGGGAGGGATTGATGGAGGAGAGAGGGGAAAGGGAGGGATTGATGGAGGAGAGGGGAAAGGGAGGGATTGATGGAGGAGAGAGGGGAAAGGGAGGGATTGATGGAAAGGGAGAGAGAGGGGAAAGGGAGGGATTGATGGAGGAAAGAGGGGAAAGGGAGGGATTGATGGAGGAGAGAGGGGAAAGGGAGGGATTGATGGAGGAGAGAGGGGAAAGTGAGGGATTGATGGAGGAGGGAGGGGAAAGGGAGGGATTGATGGAGGAGAGGGGAAAGGGAGGGATTGATGGAGGAGAGGGGAAATGGAGGGATTGATGGAGGATGGAGGGGAAAGGGAGGGATTGATGGAGGAGAGTGGAAAGGGATTGATTGATGGAGGAGAGAGGGGAAATGGAGGGATTGATGGAGGAGAGAGGGGAAAGCGAGGGATTGATGGAGGGGAGAGGGGAAAGGGAGGGATTGATGGAGGGGAGAGGGGAAAGGGAGGGATTGATGGAGGAGAGAGGGGAAAGGGAGGGATTGATGGAGGAGAGAGGGGAAAGGGAGGGATTGATGGAGGAGAGAGGGGAAATGGAGGGATTGATGGAGGAGAGAGGGGAAAGGGAGGGATTGATGGAGGAGAGAGGGGAAAGGGAGGGATTGATGCAGGAGAGGGGAAAGGGAGGGATTGATGGAGGAGAGGGGAAAGGGAGGGATTGATGGAGGAGAGAGGGGAAAGGGCGGGATTGATGGAGGACAGAGGGGAAAGGGCGGGATTGATGGAGGAGAGAGGGGAAAGGGAGGGATTGATGGAGGAGAGAGGGGAAATGGAGGGATTGATGGAGGAGAGAGGGGAAAGGGAGGGATTGATGGAGGAGAGACGGGAAAGGGAGGGATTGATGGAGGAGAGGGGAAAGGGAGGGATTGATGGAGGAGAGAGGGGAAAGGGAGGGATTGATGGAGGAGAGAGGGGAAAGGGAGGGATTGATGGAGGAGAGAGGGGAAAGGGAGGGATTGATGGAGGAGAGAGCGGAAAGGGAGGGATTGATGGAGGAGAGAGGGGAAAGGGAGGGATTGATGCAGGAGGGAGGGATTGATGGAGGAGAGAGGGGAAAAGGCGGGATTGATGGAGGACAGAGGGGAAAGGGAGGGATTGATGGAGGACAGAGGGGAAAGGGAGGGATTGATGGAGGAGAGAGGGGAAAGGGAGGGATTGATGGAGGAGAGAGGGGAAAGGGAGGGATTGATGGAGGAGAGAGGGGAAAGGGAGGGATTGATGGAGGAGAGAGGGGAAAGGGAGGGATTGATTGAGGAGAGAGGGGAAAGGGAGGGATTGATGGAGGAGAGAGGGGAAAGGGCGGGATTGATGGAGGACAGAGGGGAAAGGGAGGGATTGATGGAGGAGAGAGCGGAAAGGGAGGGATTGATGGAGGACAGAGGGGAAAGGGAGGGATCATTGAGGAGAGAGGGGAAAGGGAGGGATTGATGGAGGAGAGAGGGGAAAGGGAGGGATTGATGGAGGAGAGAGGGGAAAGGGAGGGATTGATGGAGGACAGGGGAAAGGGAGGGATTGATGGAGGAGAGAGGGGAATGGGAGGGATTGATTGAGGAGAGAGGGGAAAGGGAGGGATTGATGGAGGAGAGAGGGGAAATGGAGGGATTGATGGAGGAGAGAGGGGAAATGGAGAGATTGATTGAGGAGAGAGGGGAAAGGGAGGGATTGATGGAGGAGAGAGGGGAAAGGGAGGGATTGATGGAGGAGAGAGGGGAAAGGGAGGGATTGATGGAGGAGAGGGGAAAGGGAGGGATTGATGGAGGAGAGGGGAAAGGGAAGGATTGATGGAGGAGAGAGGGGAATGGGCGGGATTGATGGAGGACAGAGGGGAAAGGGCGGGATTGATGGAGGAGAGAGCGGAAAGGGAGGGATTGATGGAGGAGAGAGGGGAAAGGGAGGGATTGATGGAGGGGAGAGGGGAAAGGGAGGGATTGATGGAGGAGGGAGGGGAAAGGGAGGGATTGGTGGAGGAGAGGGGAAAGGGAGGGATTGATGGAGGAGAGAGGGGAAAGGTAGGGATTGATGGAGGAGAGGGGAAACGGAGGCACTGATGGAGGAGAGAGGGGAGAGGGTGGGATTGATGGAGGAGAGAGGGGAAAGGGAGGGATTGATAGAGGAGAGAGGGGAAATGGAGGGATTGATGGAGGAGAGAGGGGAAAGGGAGGGATTAATGGAGGAGAGAGGGGAAAGGGAGGGATTGATGGAGGAGAGAGGGGAAAATGGAGGGATTGATGGAGGAGAGAGGGGAAAGGGAGGGATTGATGGAGGAGAGAGGGGAAAGGGAGGGATTGATGGAGGGCAGAGGGGAATGGGAGGGATTGATGGAGGAGAGAGGGGAAAGGGAGGGATTGATGGAGGAGAGGGGGGAAATGGAGGGATTGATGCAGGACAGAGGAGAAAGGTAGGGATTGATGGAGGAGAGGGGAAACGGAGGCACTGATGGAGGAGAGAGGGGAGAGGGTGGGATTGATGGAGGAGAGAGGGGAAAGGGAGGGATTGATAGAGGAGAGAGGGGAAATGCAGGGATTGATGGAGGAGAGGGAAAAGGGAGGGATTGATGCAGGACAGAGGGGAAAGGGAGGGATTGATGGTGGAGAGAGGGGAAAGGGAGGGATTGATGGAGGAGAGAGGGGAAAGGGAGGGATTGATGGAGGAGAGAGGGGAAAGGGAGGGATTGATGGAGGAGAGAGGGGAAATGGAGGGATTGATGGAGGAGAGAGGGGAAAGGGAGGGATTGATGGAGGAGAGACGGGAAAGGGAGGGATTGATGGAGGAGAGGGGAAAGGGAGGGATTGATGGAGGAGAGAGGGGAAAGGGAGGGATTGATGGAGGAGAGAGGGGAAAGGGAGGGATTGATGGAGGAGAGAGGGGAAAGGGAGGGATTGATGGAGGAGAGAGCGGAAAGGGAGGGATTGATGGAGGAGAGAGGGGAAAGGGAGGGATTGATGCAGGAGGGAGGGATTGATGGAGGAGAGAGGGGAAAAGGCGGGATTGATGGAGGACAGAGGGGAAAGGGAGGGATTGATGGAGGACAGAGGGGAAAGGGAGGGATTGATGGAGGAGAGAGGGGAAAGGGAGGGATTGATGGAGGAGAGAGGGGAAAGGGAGGGATTGATGGAGGAGAGAGGGGAAAGGGAGGGATTGATGGAGGAGAGAGGGGAAAGGGAGGGATTGATGGAGGAGAGAGGGGAAAGGGAGGGATTGATGGAGGAGAGAGGGGAAAGGGCGGGATTGATGGAGGACAGAGGGGAAAGGGAGGGATTGATGGAGGAGAGAGCGGAAAGGGAGGGATTGATGGAGGACAGAGGGGAAAGGGAGGGATTGATGGAGGAGAGAGGGGAAAGGGAGGGATTGATGGAGGAGAGAGGGGAAAGGGAGGGATTGATGGAGGAGAGAGGGGAAAGGGAGGGATTGATGGAGGACAGGGGAAAGGGAGGGATTGATGGAGGAGAGAGGGGAATGGGAGGGATTGATGGAGGAGAGAGGGGAAAGGGAGGGATTGATGGAGGAGAGAGGGGAAATGGAGGGATTGATGGAGGAGAGAGGGGAAATGGAGAGATTGATTGAGGAGAGAGGGGAAAGGGAGGGATTGATGGAGGAGAGAGGGGAAAGGGAGGGATTGATGGAGGAGAGAGGGGAAAGGGAGGGATTGATGGAGGAGAGGGGAAAGGGAGGGATTGATGGAGGAGAGGGGAAAGGGAAGGATTGATGGAGGAGAGAGGGGAATGGGCGGGATTGATGGAGGACAGAGGGGAAAGGGCGGGATTGATGGAGGAGAGAGGGGAAAGGGAGGGATTGATGGAGGAGAGAGGGGAAAGGGAGGGATTGATGGAGGGGAGAGGGGAAAGGGAGGGATTGATGGAGGAGGGAGGGGATAGGGAGGGATTGATGGAGGAGAGGGGAAAGGGAGGGATTGATGGAGGAGAGAGGGGAAAGGTAGGGATTGATGGAGGAGAGGGGAAACGGAGGCACTGATGGAGGAGAGAGGGGAGAGGGTGGGATTGATGGAGGAGAGAGGGGAAAGGGAGGGATTGATAGAGGAGAGAGGGGAAATGGAGGGATTGATGGAGGAGAGAGGGGAAAGGGAGGGATTGATGGAGGAGAGAGGGGAAAGGGAGGGATTGATGGAGGAGAGAGGGGAAAATGGAGGGATTGATGGAGGAGAGAGGGGAAAGGGAGGGATTGATGGAGGAGAGAGGGGAAAGGGAGGGATTGATGGAGGGCAGAGGGGAAAGGGAGGGATTGATGGAGGAGAGAGGGGAAAGGGAGGGATTGATGGAGGAGAGGGGGGAAATGGAGGGATTGATGCAGGACAGAGGAGAAAGGTAGGGATTGATGGAGGAGAGGGGAAACGGAGGCACTGATGGAGGAGAGAGGGGAGAGGGTGGGATTGATGGAGGAGAGAGGGGAAAGGGAGGGATTGATAGAGGAGAGAGGGGAAATGCAGGGATTGATGGAGGAGAGGGAAAAGGGAGGGATTGATGCAGGACAGAGGGGAAAGGGAGGGATTGATGGTGGAGAGAGGGGAAAGGGAGGGATTGATGGAGGAGAGAGGGGAAAGGGAGGGATTGATGGAGGAGAGAGGGGAAAGGGAGGGATTGATGGAGGAGAGACGAGAAAGGGAGGGATTGATGGACGAGAGAGGGGAAATGGAGGGATTGATGGAGAAGAGAGGGGAAAGGGAGGGATTGATGGAGGAGAGAGGGGAAATGGAGGGATTGATGGAGGAGAGAGGGGAAAGGGAGGGATTGATGGAGGAGAGAGGGGAAAGGGAGGGATTGATGGAGGAGAGGGGAAAGGGAGGGATTGATGGAGGAGGGAGGGGAAAGGGAGGGATTGATGGAGGAGAGGGGAAATGGAGGGATTGATGGAGGAGAGGGAAAGGGAGGGATTGATGCAGGACAGAGGGGAAAGGGAGAGATTGATGGTGGTGAGAGGGGAAAGGGAGGGATTGATGGAGGAGAGAGGGGAAAGGGAGGGATTGATGGAGGAGAGAGGGGAAAGGGAGGGATTGATGGAGGAGAGAGGGGAAAGGGAGGGATTGATGGAGGAGAGAGGGGAAAGGGAGGGATTGATGGACGAGAGAGGGGAAATGGAGGGATTGATGGAGGAGAGAGGGGAAAGGGAGGGATTGATGGAGGAGAGGGGAAATGGAGGGATTGATGTAGGAGAGAGGTGAAATGGAGGGATTGATGGAGGAGAGAGGGGAAAGGGAGGGATTGATGGAGGAGAGAGGGGAAAGGGAGGGATTGATGGAGGAGGGAGGGGAAAGGGAGGGATTGATGCAGGAGAGAGGGGAAAGGGAGGGATTGATGCAGGACAGAGGAGAAAGGGAGGGATTGATGGAGGAGAGAGGGGAAAGGGAGGGATTGATGGAGGAGGGAAGGGAAAGGGAGGGATTGATGGAGGAGAGAGGGGAAAGGGAGGGATTGACGGAGGAGTGGGGAAAGGGAGGGATTGATGGAGGAGAGAGGGGAAAGGGAGGGATTGATGGAGGAGAGAGGGGAAAGGGAGGGATTGATGGAGGAGTGAGGGGAAAGGGAGGGATTGATGGAGGAGAGAGGGGAAAGGGAGGGATTGATGCAGGACAGAGGAGAAAGGGAGGGATTGATGGAGGAGAGAGGGGAAAGGGAGGGATTGATGGAGGAGGGAAGGGAAAGGGAGGGATTGATGGAGGAGAGAGGGGAAAGGGAGGGATTGACGGAGGAGTGGGGAAAGGGAGGGATTGATGGAGGAGAGAGGGGAAAGGGAGGGATTGATGGAGGAGGGAGGGGAAAGGGAGGGATTGATGGAGGACAGGGGAAAGGGAGGGATTGATGGACGAGAGAGGGGAAAGGGAGGGATTGATGGAGGAGAGAGGGGAAAGGGAGGGATTGATGGAGGAGAGAGGGGAAATGGAGGGATTGATGGAGGAGAGAGGGGAAAGGGAGGGATTGATGGAGGAGAGACGAGAAAGGGAGGGATTGATGGACGAGAGAGGGGAAATGGAGGGATTGATGGAGAAGAGAGGGGAAAGGGAGGGATTGATGGAGGAGAGAGGGGAAATGGAGGGATTGATGGAGGAGAGAGGGGAAAGGGAGGGATTGATGGAGGAGAGAGGGGAACGGGAGGGATTGATGGAGGAGAGGGGAAAGGGAGGGATTGATGGAGGAGGGAGGGGAAAGGGAGGGATTGATGGAGGAGAGGGGAAATGGAGGGATTGATGGAGGAGAGGGAAAGGGAGGGATTGATGCAGGACAGAGGGGAAAGGGAGAGATTGATGGTGGAGAGAGGGGAAAGGGAGGGATTGATGGAGGAGAGAGGGGAAAGGGAGGGATTGATGGAGGAGAGAGGGGAAAGGGAGGGATTGATGGAGGAGAGAGGGGAAAGGGAGGGATTGATGGAGGAGAGAGGGGAAAGGGAGGGATTGATGGACGAGAGAGGGGAAATGGAGGGATTGATGGAGGAGAGAGGGGAAAGGGAGGGATTGATGGAGGAGAGAGGGGAAAGGGAGGGATTGATGGAGGAGAGGGGAAAGGGAGGGATTGATGTAGGAGAGAGGTGAAATGGAGGGATTGATGGAGGAGAGAGGGGAAAGGGAGGGATTGATGGAGGAGAGAGGGGAAAGGGAGGGATTGATGGAGGAGGGAGGGGAAAGGGAGGGATTGATGCAGGAGAGAGGGGAAAGGGAGGGATTGATGCAGGACAGAGGAGAAAGGGAGGGATTGATGGAGGAGAGAGGGGAAAGGGACGGATTGATGGAGGAGGGAAGGGAAAGGGAGGGATTGACGGAGGAGAGAGGGGAAAGGGTGGGATTGACGGAGGAGTGGGGAAAGGGAGGGATTGATGGAGGAGAGAGGGGAAAGGGAGGGATTGATGGAGGAGGGAGGGGAAAGGGAGGGATTGATGGAGGACAGGGGAAAGGGAGGGATTGATGGACGAGAGAGGGGAAAGGGAGGGATTGATGGAGGAGAGAGGGGAAAGGGAGGGATTGATGGAGGAGAGAGGGGAAAGGGAGGGATTGATGGAGGAGAGAGGGGAAAGGGAGGGATTGATGGAGGAGAGGGGAAAGGGAGGGATTGATGGAGGAGAGAGGGGAAAGGGAGGGATTGATGGAGGAGAGAGGGGAAATGGAGGGATTGATGGAGGAGAGAGGGGAAAGGGAGGGATTGATGGAGGAGAGAGGGGAAAGGGAGGGATTGATGGACGAGAGGGGAAACGGAGGCACTGATGGAGGAGAGAGGGGAGAGGGTGGGATTGATGGAGGAGAGAGGGGAAAGGGAGGGATTAATGGAGGTGAGAGGGGAAAGGGAGGGATTGATGGAGGGGAGAGGGGAAAGGGAGGGATTGATGGAGGAGGGAGTGGAAAGGGAGGGATTGGTGGAGGAGAGGGGAAAGGGAGGGATTGATGGAGGAGAGAGGGGAAAGGTAGGGATTGATGGAGGAGAGGGGAAACGGAGGCACTGATGGAGGAGAGAGGGGAGAGGGTGGGATTGATGGAGGAGAGAGGGGAAAGGGAGGGATTGATAGAGGAGAGAGGGGAAATGGAGGGATTGATGGAGGAGAGGGAAAAGGGAGGGATTGATGCAGGACAGAGGGGAAAGGGAGGGATTGATGGTGGAGAGAGGGGAAAGGGAGGGATTGATGGAGGAGAGAGGGGAAAGGGAGGGATTGATGGAGGAGAGAGGGGAAAGGGAGGGATTGATGGAGGAGAGACGAGAAAGGGAGGGATTGATGGACGAGAGGGGGGAAATGGAGGGATTGATGGAGAAGAGAGGGGAAAGGGAGGGATTGATGGAGGAGAGAGGGGAAATGGAGGGATTGATGGAGGAGAGAGGGGAAAGGGAGGGATTGATGGAGGAGAGAGGGGAAAGGGAGGGATTGATGGAGGAGAGGGGAAAGGGAGGGATTGATGGAGGAGGGAGGGGAAAGGGAGGGATTGATGGAGGAGAGGGGAAATGGAGGGATTGATGGAGGAGAGGGAAAGGGAGGGATTGATGCAGGACAGAGGGGAAAGGGAGAGATTGATGGTGGAGAGAGGGGAAAGGGAGGGATTGATGGAGGAGAGAGGGGAAAGGGAGGGATTGATGGAGGAGAGAGGGGAAAGGGAGGGATTGATGGAGGAGAGAGGGGAAAGGGAGGGATTGATGGACGAGAGAGGGGAAATGGAGGGATTGATGGAGGAGAGAGGGGAAAGGGAGGGATTGATGGAGGAGAGAGGGGAAAGGGAGGGATTGATGGAGGAGAGGGGAAAGGGAGGGATTGATGGAGGAGAGAGGGGAAATGGAGGGATTGATGGAGGAGAGAGGGGAAAGGGAGGGATTGATGGAGGAGAGAGGGGAAAGGGAGGGATTGATGGAGGAGGGAGGGGAAAGGGAGGGATTGATGCAGGAGAGAGGGGAAAGGGAGGGATTGATGCAGGACAGAGGAGAAAGGGAGGGATTGATGGAGGAGAGAGGGGAAAGGGAGGGATTGATGGAGGAGGGAAGGGAAAGGGAGGGATTGACGGAGGAGAGAGGGGAAAGGGAGGGATTGACGGAGGAGTGGGGAAAGGGAGGGATTGATGGAGGAGAGAGGGGAAAGGGAGGGATTGATGGAGGAGGGAGGGGAAAGGGAGGGATTGATGGAGGACAGGGGAAAGGGGGGGATTGATGGACGAGAGAGGGGAAAGGGAGGGATTGATGGAGGAGAGAGGGGAAAGGGAGGGATTGATGGAGGAGAGAGGGGAAAGGGAGGGATTGATGGAGGAGAGAGGGGAAAGGGAGGGATTGATGGAGGAGAGGGGAAAGGGAGGGATTGATGGAGGAGAGAGGGGAAAGGGAGGGATTGATGGAGGAGAGAGGGGAAATGGAGGGATTGATGGAGGAGAGAGGGGAAAGGGAGGGATTGATGGAGGAGAGAGGGGAAAGGGAGGGATTGATGGAGGAGAGAGGGGAAGGGAGGGATTGATGGAGGAGATGGGAAAGGGAGGGATTGATGGAGGACAGAGGGGAAATGGAGGGATTGATGGAGGAGAGAGGGGAAAGGGAGGGATTGATGGAGGAGAGAGGGGAAAGGGAGGGATTGATGGAGGAGAGAGGGGAAAGGGAGGGATTGATGGAGGAAAGAGGGGAAAGGGAGGGATTGATGGAGGAGAGAGGGGAAAGGGAGGGATTGATGGAGGAGAGAGGGGAAAGTGAGGGATTGATGGAGGAGGGAGGGGAAAGGGAGGGATTGATGGAGGAGAGGGGAAAGGGAGGGATTGATGGAGGAGAGGGGAAATGGAGGGATTGATGGAGGATGGAGGGGAAAGGGAGGGATTGATGGAGGAGAGTGGAAAGGGATTGATTGATGGAGGAGAGAGGGGAAATGGAGGGATTGATGGAGGAGAGAGGGGAAAGCGAGGGATTGATGGAGGGGAGAGGGGAAAGGGAGGGATTGATGGAGGGGAGAGGGGAGAGGGAGGGATTGATGGAGGAGAGAGGGGAAAGGGAGGGATTGATGGAGGAGAGAGGGGAAAGGGAGGGATTGATGGAGGAGAGAGGGGAAATGGAGGGATTGATGGAGGAGAGAGGGGAAAGGGAGGGATTGATGGAGGAGAGAGGGGAAAGGGAGGGATTGATGCAGGAGAGGGGAAAGGGAGGGATTGATGGAGGAGAGGGGAAAGGGAAGGATTGATGGAGGAGAGAGGGGAAAGGGCGGGATTGATGGAGGACAGAGGGGAAAGGGAGGGATTGATGGAGGAGAGAGGGGAAAGGGAGGGATTGATGGAGGAGAGAGGGGAAATGGAGGGATTGATG
Organism: Mobula hypostoma; assembly: GCF_963921235.1. Taxonomy (NCBI): domain Eukaryota; kingdom Metazoa; phylum Chordata; class Chondrichthyes; order Myliobatiformes; family Myliobatidae; genus Mobula; species Mobula hypostoma. Next base: position 20,424 of record NW_026948209.1, read on the forward strand.
GAGGAGAGAGGGGAAAGGGAGGGATTGATGGAGGAGAGACGGGAAAGGGAGGGATTGATGGAGGAGAGGGGAAAGGGAGGGATTGATGGAGGAGAGAGGGGAAAGGGAGGGATTGATGGAGGAGAGAGGGGAAAGGGAGGGATTGATGGAGGAGAGAGGGGAAAGGGAGGGATTGATGGAGGAGAGAGCGGAAAGGGAGGGATTGATGGAGGAGAGAGGGGAAAGGGAGGGATTGATGCAGGAGGGAGGGATTGATGGAGGAGAGAGGGGAAAAGGCGGGATTGATGGAGGACAGAGGGGAAAGGGAGGGATTGATGGAGGACAGAGGGGAAAGGGAGGGATTGATGGAGGAGAGAGGGGAAAGGGAGGGATTGATGGAGGAGAGAGGGGAAAGGGAGGGATTGATGGAGGAGAGAGGGGAAAGGGAGGGATTGATGGAGGAGAGAGGGGAAAGGGAGGGATTGATTGAGGAGAGAGGGGAAAGGGAGGGATTGATGGAGGAGAGAGGGGAAAGGGCGGGATTGATGGAGGACAGAGGGGAAAGGGAGGGATTGATGGAGGAGAGAGCGGAAAGGGAGGGATTGATGGAGGACAGAGGGGAAAGGGAGGGATCATTGAGGAGAGAGGGGAAAGGGAGGGATTGATGGAGGAGAGAGGGGAAAGGGAGGGATTGATGGAGGAGAGAGGGGAAAGGGAGGGATTGATGGAGGACAGGGGAAAGGGAGGGATTGATGGAGGAGAGAGGGGAATGGGAGGGATTGATTGAGGAGAGAGGGGAAAGGGAGGGATTGATGGAGGAGAGAGGGGAAATGGAGGGATTGATGGAGGAGAGAGGGGAAATGGAGAGATTGATTGAGGAGAGAGGGGAAAGGGAGGGATTGATGGAGGAGAGAGGGGAAAGGGAGGGATTGATGGAGGAGAGAGGGGAAAGGGAGGGATTGATGGAGGAGAGGGGAAAGGGAGGGATTGATGGAGGAGAGGGGAAAGGGAAGGATTGATGGAGGAGAGAGGGGAATGGGCGGGATTGATGGAGGACAGAGGGGAAAGGGCGGGATTGATGGAGGAGAGAGCGGAAAGGGAGGGATTGATGGAGGAGAGAGGGGAAAGGGAGGGATTGATGGAGGGGAGAGGGGAAAGGGAGGGATTGATGGAGGAGGGAGGGGAAAGGAGGGATTGGTGGAGGAGAGGGGAAAGGGAGGGATTGATGAAGGAGAGAGGGGAAAGGTAGGGATTGATGGAGGAGAGGGGAAACGGAGGCACTGATGGAGGAGAGAGGGGAGAGGGTGGGATTGATGGAGGAGAGAGGGGAAAGGGAGGGATTGATAGAGGAGAGAGGGGAAATGGAGGGATTGATGGAGGAGAGAGGGGAAAGGGAGGGATTGATGGAGGAGAGAGGGGAAAGGGAGGGATTGATGGAGGAGAGAGGGGAAAATGGAGGGATTGATGGAGGAGAGAGGGGAAAGGGAGGGATTGATGGAGGAGAGAGGGGAAAGGGAGGGATTGATGGAGGGCAGAGGGGAAAGGGAGGGATTGATGGAGGAGAGAGGGGAAAGGGAGGGATTGATGGAGGAGAGGGGGGAAATGGAGGGATTGATGGAGGAGTGAGGGGAAAGGGAGGGATTGATGGACGAGAGAGGGGAAAGGGAGGGATTGATGGAAGAGAGAGGGGAATGGGAGGGATTGATGGAGGACAAAGGGGAAAGGGAGGGATTGATGGAGGAGAGAGGGGAAAGGGAGGGATTGATGGAGGAGAGGGGGGAAATGGAGGGATTGATGGAGGAGTGAGGGGAAAGGGAGGGATTGATGGACGAGAGAGGGGAAAGGGAGGGATTGATGGAGGAGAGGGGAAATGGAGGGATTGATGGAGGAGAGAGGGGAAAGGGAGGGATTGATGGAGGAGAGAGGGGAAATGGAGGGATTGATGGAGGAGAGAGGGGAAAGGGAGGGATTGATGGACGAGAGGGGAAAGGGAGGGATTGATGGAGGAGGGAGGGGAAAGGGAGGGATTGATGGAGGAGAGAGGGGAAAGGGAGAGATTGATGGAGTAGAGAGGGGAAAGGGAGGGATTGATGGAGGAGAGGGGAAAGGGAGGGATTGATGGAGGAGGGAGGGGAAAGGGAGGGATTGATGGAGGAGAGAGGGGAAAGGGAGGGATTGATGGAGGAGAGAGGGGAAAGGGAGGGATTGATGGAGGAGGGAGGGGAAAGGGAGGGATTGATGGAGGAGAGAGGGGAAATGGAGGGATTGATGGAGGAGAGACGAGAAAGGGAGGGATTGATGGACGAGAGAGGGGAAATGGAGGGATTGATGGAGAAGAGAGGGGAAAGGGAGGGATTGATGGAGGAGAGAGGGGAAATGGAGGGATTGATGGAGGAGAGAGGGGAAAGGGAGGGATTGATGGAGGAGAGAGGGGAAAGGGAGGGATTGATGGAGGAGAGGGGAAAGGGAGGGATTGATGGAGGAGGGAGGGGAAAGGGAGGGATTGATGGAGGAGAGGGGAAATGGAGGGATTGATGGAGGAGAGGGAAAGGGAGGGATTGATGCAGGACAGAGGGGAAAGGGAGAGATTGATGGTGGAGAGAGGGGAAAGGGAGGGATTGATGGAGGAGAGAGGGGAAAGGGAGGGATTGATGGAGGAGAGAGGGGAAAGGGAGGGATTGATGGAGGAGAGAGGGGAAAGGGAGGGATTGATGGACGAGAGAGGGGAAATGGAGGGATTGATGGAGGAGAGAGGGGAAAGGGAGGGATTGATGGAGGACAGAGGGGAAATGGAGGGATTGATGGAGGAGAGAGGGGAAAGGGAGGGATTGATGGAGGAGAGAGGGGAAAGGGAGGGATTGATGGAGGAGAGAGGGGAAAGGGAGGGATTGATGGAGGAGAGAGGGGAAAGGGAGGGATTGATGGAGGAGAGAGGGGAAAGGGAGGGATTGATGGAGGAGAGAGGGGAAAGTGAGGGATTGATGGAGGAGGGAGGGGAAAGGGAGGGATTGATGGAGGAGAGGGGAAAGGGAGGGATTGATGGAGGAGAGAGGGGAAAGGGAGGGATTGATGGAGGGGAAAGGGAGGGATTGATGGAGGAGGGAGGGGAAAGGGAGGGATTGATGGAGGAGAGGGGAAATGGAGGGATTGATGGAGGATAGAGGGGAAAGGGAGGGATTGATGGAGGAGAGTGGAAAGGGATTGATTGATGGAGGAGAGAGGGGAAATGGAGGGATTGATGGAGGAGAGAGGGGAAAGGGAGGGATTGATGGAGGGGAGAGGGGAAAGGGAGGGATTGATGGAGGGGAGAGGGGAGAGGGAGGGATTGATGGAGGAGAGAGGGGAAAGGGAGGGATTGATGGAGGAGAGAGGGGAAAGGGAGGGATTGATGGAGGAGAGAGGGGAAATGGAGGGATTGATGGAGGAGAGAGGGGAAAGGGAGGGATTGATGGAGGAGAGAGGGGAAAGGGAGGGATTGATGGAGGAGAGGGGAAAGGGAGGGATTGATGGAGGAGAGGGGAAAGGGAAGGATTGATGGAGGAGAGAGGGGAAAGGGCGGGATTGATGGAGGACAGAGGGGAAAGGGCGGGATTGATGGAGGAGAGAGGGGAAAGGGAGGGATTGATGGAGGAGAGAGGGGAAATGGAGGGATTGATGGAGGAGAGAGGGGAAAGGGAGGGATTGATGGAGGAGAGACGGGAAAGGGAGGGATTGATGGAGGAGAGGGGAAAGGGAGGGATTGATGGAGGAGAGAGGGGAAAGGGAGGGATTGATGGAGGAGAGAGGGGAAAGGGAGGGATTGATGGAGGAGAGAGGGGAAAGGGAGGGATTGATGGAGGAGAGAGCGGAAAGGGAGGGATTGATGGAGGAGAGAGGGGAAAGGGAGGGATTGATGCAGGAGGGAGGGATTGATGGAGAAGAGAGGGGAAAAGGCGGGATTGATGGAGGACAGAGGGGAAAGGGAGGGATTGATGGAGGACAGAGGGGAAAGGGAGGGATTGATGGAGGAGAGAGGGGAAAGGGAGGGATTGATGGAGGAGAGAGGGGAAAGGGAGGGATTGATGGAGGAGAGAGGGGAAAGGGAGGGATTGATGGAGGAGAGAGGGGAAAGGGAGGGATTGATTGAGGAGAGAGGGGAAAGGGAGGGATTGATGGAGGAGAGAGGGGAAAGGGCGGGATTGATGGAGGACAGAGGGGAAAGGGAGGGATTGATGGAGGAGAGAGCGGAAAGGGAGGGATTGATGGAGGACAGAGGGGAAAGGGAGGGATCATTGAGGGAGAGGGGAAAGGGAGGGATTGATGGAGGAGAGAGGGGAAAGGGAGGGATTGATGGAGGAGAGAGGGGAAAGGGAGGGATTGATGGAGGACAGGGGAAAGGGAGGGATTGATGGAGGAGAGAGGGGAATGGGAGGGATTGATTGAGGAGAGAGGGGAAAGGGAGGGATTGATGGAGGAGAGAGGGGAAATGGAGGGATTGATGGAGGAGAGAGGGGAAATGGAGAGATTGATGGAGGAGAGAGGGGAAAGGGAGGGATTGATGGAGGAGAGAGGGGAAAGGGAGGGATTGATGGAGGAGAGAGGGGAAAGGGAGGGATTGATGGAGGAGAGGGGAAAGGGAGGGATTGATGGAGGAGAGGGGAAAGGGAAGGATTGATGGAGGAGAGAGGGGAAAGGGCGGGATTGATGGAGGACAGAGGGGAAAGGGCGGGATTGATGGAGGAGAGAGCGGAAAGGGAGGGATTGATGGAGGAGAGAGGGGAAAGGGAGGGATTGATGGAGGGGAGAGGGGAAAGGGAGGGATTGATGGAGGAGGGAGGGGAAAGGGAGGGATTGGTGGAGGAGAGGGGAAAGGGAGGGATTGATGGAGGAGAGAGGGGAAAGGTAGGGATTGATGGAGGAGAGGGGAAACGGAGGCACTGATGGAGGAGAGAGGGGAGAGGGTGGGATTGATGGAGGAGAGAGGGGAAAGGGAGGGATTGATAGAGGAGAGAGGGGAAATGGAGGGATTGATGGAGGAGAGAGGGGAAAGGGAGGGATTGATGGAGGAGAGAGGGGAAAGGGAGGGATTGATGGAGGAGAGAGGGGAAAGGGAGGGATTGATGGAGGAGAGGGGAAAGGGAGGGATTGATGGAGGAGGGAGGGGAAAGGGAGGGATTGATGGAGGAGAGGGGAAAAGGAGGGATTGATGGAGGAGAGAGGGGAAAGGGAGGGATTGATGGAGGAGAGAGGGGAAATGGAGGGATTGATGGAGGAGAGAGGGGAATGGGAGGGATTGATGGAGGAGAGAGGGGAAAGGGAGGGATTGATGGAGGAGAGAGGGGAAAGGGAGGGATTGATGGAGGAGAGGGGAAAGGGAGGGATTGATGGAGGACAGAGGGGAAATGGAGGGATTGATGGAGGAGAGAGGGGAAAGGGAGGGATTGATGGAGGAGAGAGGGGTAAGGGAGGGATTGATGGAGGAGAGAGGGGAAAGGGAGGGATTGATGGAGGAAAGAGGGGAAAGGGAGGGATTGATGGAGGAGAGAGGGGAAAGGGAGGGATTGATGGAGGAGAGAGGGGAAAGTGAGGGATTGATGGAGGAGAGAGGGGAAAGGGAGGGATTGATGGAGGAGAGGGGAAAGGGAGGGATTGATGGAGGAGAGGGGAAAGGGAAGGATTGATGGAGGAGAGAGGGGAAAGGGCGGGATTGATGGAGGACAGAGGGGAAAGGGCGGGATTGATGGAGGAGAGAGCGGAAAGGGAGGGATTGATGGAGGAGAGAGGGGAAAGGGAGGGATTGATGGAGGGGAGAGGGGAAAGGGAGGGATTGATGGAGGAGGGAGGGGAAAGGGAAGGATTGGTGGAGGAGAGGGGAAAGGGAGGGATTGATGGAGGAGAGAGGGGAAAGGTAGGGATTGATGGAGGAGAGGGGAAACGGAGGCATTGATGGAGGAGAGAGGGGAGAGGGAGGGATTGATGGAGGAGAGGGGAAAGGGAGGGATTGATGGAGGAGAGAGGGGAAAGGGAGGGATTGATGGAGGAGAGAGGGGAAATGGAGGGATTGATGGAGGAGAGAGGGGAAAGGGAGGGATTGATGGAGGAGAGACGGGAAAGGGAGGGATTGATGGAGGAGAGGGGAAAGGGAGGGATTGATGGAGGAGAGAGGGGAAAGGGAGGGATTGATGGAGGAGAGAGGGGAAAGGGAGGGATTGATGGAGGAGAGAGGGGAATGGGAGGGATTGATGGAGGAGAGAGCGGAAAGGGAGGGATTGATGGAGGAGAGAGGGGAAAGGGAAGGATTGATTGAGGAGGGAGGGATTGATGGAGGAGAGAGGGGAAAAGGCGGGATTGATGGAGGACAGAGGGGAAAGGGAGGGATTGATGGAGGACAGAGGGGAAAGGGAGGGATTGATGGAGGAGAGAGGGGAAAGGGAGGGATTGATGGAGGAGAGAGGGGAAAGGGAGGGATTGATGGAGGAGAGAGGGGAAAGGGAGGGATTGATTCAGGAGAGAGGGGAAAGGGAGGGATTGATGGAGGAGAGAGGGGAAAGGGCGGGATTGATGGAGGACAGAGGGGAAAGGGAGGGATTGATGGAGGAGAGAGCGGAAAGGGAAGGATTGATGGAGGACAGAGGGGAAAGGGAGGGATCATTGAGGAGAGAGGGGAAAGGGAGGGATTGATGGAGGAGAGAGGGGAAAGGGAGGGATTGATGGAGGAGAGAGGGGAAAGGGAGGGATTGATGGAGGAGAGAGGGGAAAGGGAGGGATTGATGGAGGACAGGGGAAAGGGAGGGATTGATGCAGGAGAGAGGGGAATGGGAGGGATTGATTGAGGAGAGAGGGGAAAGGGAGGGATTGATGGAGGAGAGAGGGGAAATGGAGGGATTGATGGAGGAGAGAGGGGAAATGGAGGGATTGATGGATGAGAGGGGAAAGGGAGGGATTGATGGAGGAGAGAGGGGAAAGGGAGGGATTGATGGAGGAGAGAGGGGAAAGGGAGGGATTGATGGAGGAGAGGGGAAAGGGAGGGATTGATGGAGGAGAGGGGAAAGGGAAGGATTGATGGAGGAGAGAGGGGAAAGGGCGGGATTGATGGAGGACAGAGGGGAAAGGGCGGGATTGATGGAGGAGAGAGCGGAAAGGGAGGGATTGATGGAGGAGAGAGGGGAAAGGGAGGGATTGATGGAGGGGAGAGGGGAAAGGGAGGGATTGATGGAGGAGGGAGGGGAAAGGGAGGGATTGGTGGAGGAGAGGGGAAAGGGAGGGATTGATGGAGGAGAGAGGGGAAAGGTAGGGATTGATGGAGGAGAGGGGAAACGGAGGCACTAATGGAGGAGAGAGGGGAGAGGGTGGGATTGATGGAGGAGAGAGGGGAAAGGGAGGGATTGATAGAGGAGAGAGGGGAAATGGAGGGATTGATGGAGGAGAGAGGGGAAAGGGAGGGATTGATGGAGGAGAGAGGGGAAAGGGAGGGATTGATGGAGGAGAGAGGGGAAAATGGAGGGATTGATGGAGGAGAGAGGGGAAAGGGAGGGATTGATGGAGGAGAAAGGGGAAAGGGAGGGATTGATGGAGGAGAGGGGGGAAATGGAGGGATTGATGGAGGAGTGAGGGGAAAGGGAGGGATTGATGGACGAGAGAGGGGAAAGGGAGGGATTGATGGAAGAGAGAGGGGAAAGGGAGGGATTGATGGAGGACAGAGGGGACAGGGAGGGATTGATGGAGGAGAGGGGGGAAATGGAGGGATTGATGGAGGAGTGAGGGGAAAGGGAGGAATTGATGGACGAGAGAGGGGAAAGGGAGGGATTGATGGAGGAGAGGGGAAATGGAGGGATTGATGGAGGAGAGAGGGGAAAGGGAGGGATTGATGGAGGAGAGAGGGGAAATGGAGGGATTGATGGAGGAGAGAGGGGAAAGGGAGGGATTGATGGAGGAGAGGGGAAAGGGAGGGATTGATGGAGGAGGGAGGGGAAAGGGAGGGATTGATGGAGGAGAGAGGGGAAAGGGAGAGATTGATGGAGGAGAGGGGAAATGGAGGGATTGATGGAGGAGTGAGGGGAAAGGGAGGAATTGATGGACGAGAGAGGGGAAAGGGAGGGATTGATGGAGGAGAGGGGAAATGGAGGGATTGATGGAGGAGAGAGGGGAAAGGGAGGGATTGATGGAGGAGAGAGGGGAAATGGAGGGATTGATGGAGGAGAGAGGGGAAAGGGAGGGATTGATGGAGGAGAGGGGAAAGGGAGGGATTGATGGAGGAGGGAGGGGAAAGGGAGGGATTGATGGAGGAGAGAGGGGAAAGGGAGAGATTGATGGAGGAGAGGGGAAATGGAGGGATTGATGGAGGAGAGAGGGGAAAGGGAGGGATTGATGGAGGAGAGAGGGGAAATGGAGGGATTGATGGAGGAGAGAGGGGAAAGGGAGGGATTGATGGAGGAGAGGGGAAAGGGAGGGATTGATGGAGGAGGGAGGGGAAAGGGAGGGATTGATGGAGGAGAGAGGGGAAAGGGAGAGATTGATGGAGTAGAGAGGGGAAAGGGAGGGATTGATGGAGGAGAGGGGAAAGGGAGGGATTGATGGAGGAGGGAGGGGAAAGGGAGGGATTGATGGAGGAGAGAGGGGAAAGGGCGGGATTGATGGAGGAGAGAGGGGAAAGGGAGGGATTGATGGAGGAGGGAGGGGAAAGGGAGGGATTGATGGAGGAGAGAGGGGATATGGAGGGATTGATGGAGGAGAGAGGGGAAAGGGAGGGATTGATGGAGGACAGAGGGGAAATGGAGGGATTGATGGAGGAGGGAGGAGAAAGGGAGGGATTGATGGAGGATAGAGGGGAAATGGAGGGATTGATGGAGGAGAGAGGGGAAAGGGAGGGATTGGTGGAGGAGAGAGGGGAAAGGGAGGGATTGATGGAGGAGAGAGGGGAAAGAGAGGGATTGATGGAGGAGAGAGGGGAAATGGAGGGATTGATGGAGGAGAGAGGGGAAAGGGAGGGATTGATGGAGGAGGGAGGGGAAAGGGAGGGATTGATGGAGGACAGAGGGGAAACGGAGGGATTGATGGACGAGAGAGGGGAAAGGGAGGGATTGATGGAGGAGAGAGGGGAAAGGGAGGGATTGATAGAGGAGAGGGGAAACGGAGGCACTGATGGAGGAGAGAGGGGAGTGAGTGGGATTGATGGAGGAGAGAGGGGAAAGGGAGGGATTGATAGAGGAGAGAGGGGAAATGGAGGGATTGATGGAGGAGAGGGGAAAGGGAGGGATTGATGGAGGAGAGAGGGGAAAGGGAGGGATTGATGGAGGAGAGAGGGGAAAGGGAGGGATTGATGGAGGAGAGACGAGAAAGGGAGGGATTGATGGACGAGAGATGGGAAATGGAGGGATTGATGGAGAAGAGAGGGGAAAGGGAGGGATTGATTGGGGAGAGAGGGGAAATGGAGGGATTGATGGAGGAGAGAGGGGAAAGGGAGGGATTGATGGAGGAGAGAGGGGAAAGGGAGGGATTGATGGAGGAGAGGGGAAAGGGAGGGATTGATGGAGGAGGGAGGGGAAAGGGAGGGATTGATGGAGGAGAGGGGAAATGGAGGGATTGATGGAGGAGAGGGAAAGGGAGGGATTGATGCAGGACAGAGGGGAAAGGGAGAGATTGATGGTGGAGAGAGGGGAAAGGGAGGGATTGATGGAGGAGAGAGTGGAAAGGGAGGGATTGATGGAGGAGAGAGGGGAAAGGGAGGGATTGATGGAGGAGAGGGGAAAGGGAGGGATTGATGGAGGAGAGAGGGGAAATTGAGGGATTGATGGAGGAGAGAGGGGAAAGGGAGGGATTGATGGACGAGAGAGGGGAAAGGGAGGGATTGATGGAGGAGAGAGGGGAAAGGGAGGGATTGATAGAGGACAGAGGGGAAAGGGAGGGATTGATGGAGGAGGGAGGGGAAAGGGAGGGATTGATGGAGGAGAGAGGGGAAAGGGAGGGATTGATGGAGGAGGGAGGGGAAATGGAGGGATTGATGGAGGAGAGAGGGGAAAGGGAGGGATTGATGGAGGAGAGAGGGAAAAGGGACGGATTGATGGAGGAGAGAGGGGAAAGGGAGGGATTGATGGAGGAGAGGGGAAAGGGAGGGATTGATGGAGGAGGGAGGGGAAAGGGAGGGATTGATGGAGGAGAGAGGGGAAAGGGAGAGATTGATGGAGTAGAGAGGGGCAAGGGAGGGATTGATGGAGGAGAGGGGAAAGGGAGGGATTGATGGAGGAGGGAGGAGAAAGGTAGGGATTGATGGAGGAGAGAGGGGAAAGGGCGGGATTGTTGGAGGAGAGAGGGGAAAGGGAGGGATTGATGGAGGAGGGAGGGGAAAGGGAGGGATTGATGGAGGAGAGAGGGGAAATGGAGGGATTGATGGAGGAGAGAGGGGAAAGGGAGGGATTCATGGAGGACAGAGGGGAAACGGAGGGATTGATGGAGGAGGGAGGAGAAAGGGAGGGATTGATGGAGGATAGAGGGGAAATGGAGGGATTGATGGAGGAGAGAGGGGAAAGGGAGGGATTGGTGGAGGAGAGAGGGGAAAGGGAGGGATTGATGGAGGAGAGAGGGGAAAGGGAGGGATTGATGGAGGAGAGAGGGGAAATGGAGGGATTGATGGAGGAGAGAGGGGAAAGGGAGGGATTGATGGAGGAGGGAGGGGAAAGGGAGGGATTGATGGAGGACAGAGGGGAAAGGGAGGGATTGATGGACGAGAGAGGGGAAAGGGAGGGATTGATGGAGGAGAGAGGGGAAAGGGAGGGATTGATAGAGGACAGAGGGGAAAGGGAGGGATTGATGGAGGAGGGAGGGGAAAGGGAGGGATTGATGGAGGAGAGAGGGGAAAGGGAGGGATTGATGGAGGAGCGAGGGGAAATGGAGGGATTGATGGAGGAGAGAGGGGAAAGGGAGGGATTGATGGAGGAGAGAGGTGAAAGGGAGGGATTGATGGAGGAGAGAGGGGAAAGGGAGGGATTGATGGAGGCGAGAGGGGAAATTGAGGGATTGATGGAGGAGAGAGGGGAAAGGGAGGGATTCATGGAGGAGCGGGGAAATGGAGGGATTGATGGAGGAGAGAGGGGAAATGGAGGGATTGATGGAGGAGAGAGGGGAAAGGGAGGCACTGATGGAGGAGAGAGGGGAAAGGGAGGGATTGATGGAGGAGAGAGGGGAAATGGAGGGATTGATGGACGAGAGGGGAAACGGAGGCACTGATGGAGGAGAGAGGGGAGAGGGTGGGATTGATGGAGGAGAGAGGGGAAAGGGAGGGATTAATGGAGGTGAGAGGGGAAAGGGAGGGATTGATGGTGGGGAGAGGGGAAAGGGAGGGATTGATGGAGGAGGGAGGGGAAAGGGAGGGATTGGTGGAGGAGAGGGGAAAGGGAGGGATTGATGGAGGAGAGAGGGGAAAGGTAGGGATTGATGGAGGAGAGGGGAAACGGAGGCACTGATGGAGGAGAGAGGGGAGTGAGTGGGATTGATGGAGGAGAGAGGGGAAAGGGAGGGATTGATAGAGGAGAGAGGGGAAATGGAGGGATTGATGGAGGAGAGGGGAAAGGGAGGGATTGATGGAGGAGAGAGGGGAAAGGGAGGGATTGATGGAGGAGAGAGGGGAAAGGGAGGGATTGATGGAGGAGAGACGAGAAAGGGAGGGATTGATGGACGAGAGATGGGAAATGGAGGGATTGATGGAGAAGAGAGGGGAAAGGGAGGGATTGATGGAGGAGAGAGGGGAAATGGAGGGATTGATGGAGGAGAGAGGGGAAAGGGAGGGATTGATGGAGGAGAGAGGGGAAAGGGAGGGATTGATGGAGGAGAGGGGAAAGGGAAGGATTGATGGAGGAGGGAGGGGAAAGGGAGAGATTGATGGAGGAGAGGGGAAATGGAGGGATTGATGGAGGAGAGGGAAAGGGAGGGATTGATGCAGGACAGAGGGGAAAGGGAGAGATTGATGGTGGAGAGAGGGGAAAGGGAGGGATTGATGGAGGAGAGAGGGGAAAGGGAGGTATTGATGGAGGAGAGAGGGGAAAGGGAGGGATTGATGGAGGAGAGGGGAAAGGGAGGGATTGATGGAGGAGAGAGGGGAAAGGGAGGGATTGATGGAGGAGAGAGGGGAAAGGGAGGTATTGATGGAGGAGAGAGGGGAAAGGGAGGGATTGATGGAGGAGAGGGGAAAGGGAGGGATTGATGGAGGAGAGAGGGGAAAGGGAGGGATTGATGGAGGAGAGACGAGAAAGGGAGGGATTGATGGACGAGAGAGGGGAAATGGAGGGATTGATGGAGGAGAGAGTGGAAAGGGAGGCACTGATGGAGGAGAGAGGGGAAAGGGAGGGATTGATGGAGGTGATGGGGAAATGGAGGGATTGATGGACGAGAGGGGAAACGGAGGCACTGATGGAGGAGAGAGGGGAGAGGGTGGGATTGATGGAGGAGAGAGGGGAAAGGGAGGGATTAATGGAGGTGAGAGGGGAAAGGGAGGGATTGATGGAGGGGAGAGGGGAAAGGGAGGGATTGATGGAGGAGGGAGGGGAAAGGGAGGGATTGGTGGAGGAGAGGGGAAAGGGAGGGATTGATGGAGGAGAGAGGGGAAAGGTAGGGATTGATGGAGGAGAGGGGAAACGGAGGCACTGATGGAGGAGAGAGGGGAGTGGGTGGGATTGATGGAGGAGAGAGGGGAAAGGGAGGGATTGATAGAGGAGAGAGGGGAAATGGAGGGATTGATGGAGGAGCGGGGAAAGGGAGGGATTGATGGAGGAGAGAGGGGAAATGGAGGGATTGATGGAGGAGAGAGGGGAAAGGGAGGGATTGATGGAGGAGAGAGGGGAAAGGGAGGGATTGATGGAGGAGAGACGAGAAAGGGAGGGATTGATGGACGAGAGAGGGGAAATGGAGGGATTGATGGAGAAGAGAGGCGAAAGGGAGGGATTGATGCAGGAGAGAGGGGAAATGGAGGGATTGATGGAGGAGAGAGGGGACAGGGAGGGATTGATGGAGGAGAGAGGGGAAAGGGAGGGATTGATGGAGGAGAGGGGAAACGGAGGGATTGATGGAGGAGGGAGGGGAAAGGGAGGGATTGATGGAGGAGAGGGGAAATGGAGGGATTGATGGAGGAGAGGGAATGGGAGGGATTGATGCAGGACAGAGGGGAAAGGGAGAGATTGATGGTGGAGAGAGGGGAAAGGGAGGGATTGATGGTGGAGAGAGGGGAAAGGGAGGGATTGATGGAGGAGAGAGGGGAAAGGGAGGGATTGATGGACGAGAGAGGGGAAATGGAGGGATTGATGGAGGAGAGAGGGGAAAGGGAGGGATTGATGGAGGAGAGAGGGGAAAGGGAGGGATTGATGGAGGAGAGGGGAAAGGGAGGGATTGATAGAGGAGAGAGGGGAAATTGAGGGATTGATGGAGGAGAGAGGGGAAAGGGAGGGATTGATGGAGGAGAGAGGGGAAAGGGAGGGATTAATGGAGGTGAGAGGGGAAAGGGAGGGATTGATGGAGGGGAGAGAGGAAAGGGAGGGATTGATGGAGGAGAGAGGGGAAATGGAGGGATTGATGGAGGAGAGAGGGGAAAGGGAGGGATTGGTGGAGGAGAGAGGGGAAAGGGAGGGATTGATGGAGGAGAGAGGGGAAAGGGAGGGATTGATGCAGGAGGGAGGGGAAAGGGAGGGATTGATGCAGGACAGAGGAGAAAGGGAGGGATTGATGGAGGAGAGGGGAAAGGGAGGGATTGATGGAGGAGAGAGGGGAAAGGGAGGGATTGATGGAGGAGGGAAGGGAAAGGGAGGGATTGATGGAGGAGAGAGGGGAAAGGGAGGGATTGACGGAGGAGTGGGGAAATAGAGGGATTGATGGAGGAGAGAGAGGAAAGGGAGGGATTGATGGAGGAGAGAGGGGAAATGGAGGGATTGATGGAGGAGAGGGGAAATGGAGGGATTGATGGAAGAGAGAGGGGAAATGGAGGGTTTGATGGAGGAGAGGGGAAATGGAGGGATTGATGGAGGTGAGAGGGGAAAGGGAGGGATTGATGGAGGAGAGAGGGGAAAGGGAGGGATTGATGGAGGAGAGAGGGGAAAGGGAGGGATTGATGGAGGAGAGAGGGGAAAGGGAGGGATTGATGGACGAGAGAGGGGAAAGGGAGGGATTGATGGAGAGAGAGGGGAAATGGAGGGATTGATGGAGGAGAGAGGGGAAAGGGAGGAATTGATGGAGGAGAGAGGAAAAAGGGAGGGATTGATGGAGGAGAGAGGGGAAATGGAGGGATTGATGGAGGAGAGAGGGGAAAGGGAGGGATTGGTGGAGGAGAGAGGGGAAAGGGAGGGATTGATGGAGGAGAGAGGGGAAAGGGAGGGATTGATGGAGGAGAGAGGGGAAATGGAGGGATTGATGGACGAGAGGGGAAACGGAGGCACTGATGGAGGAGAGAGGGGAGAGGGTGGGATTGATGGAGGAGAGAGGGGAAAGGGAGGGATTAATGGAGGTGAGAGGGGAAAGGGAGGGATTGATGGAGGGGAGAGGGGAAAGGGAGGGATTGATGGAGGAGGGAGGGGAAAGGGAGGGATTGGTGGAGGAGAGGGGAAAGGGAGGGATTGATGGAGGAGAGAGGGGAAAGGTAGGGATTGATGGAGGAGAGGGGAAACGGAGGCACTGATGGAGGAGAAAGGGGAGAGGGTGGGATTGATGGAGGAGAGAGGGGAGAGGGTGGGATTGATGGAGGAGAGAGGGGAAAGGGAGGGATTGATAGAGGAGAGAGGGGAAATGGAGGGATTGATGGAGGAGAGGGGAAAGGGAGGGATTGATGCAGGACAGAGGGGAAAGGGGGGGATTGATGGTTGAGAGAGGGGAAAGGGAGGGATTGATGGAGGAGAGAGGGGAAAGGGAGGGATTGATGGAGGAGAGAGGGGAAAGGGAGGGATTGATGGAGGAGAGAGGGGAAAGGGAGGGATTGATGGAGGAGAGACGAGAAAGGGAGGGATTGATGGACGAGAGAGGGGAAATGGAGGGATTGATGGAGAAGAGAGGGGAAAGGGAGGGATTGATGGAGGAGAGAGGGGAAATGGAGGGATTGATGGAGGAGAGAGGGGAAAGGGAGGGATTGATGGAGGAGAGAGGGGAAAGGGACGGATTTATGGAGGAGAGGGGAAAGGGAGGGATTGATGGAGGAGGGAGGGGAAAGGGAGGGATTGATGGAGGAGAGGGGAAATGTAGGGATTGATGGAGGAGAGGGAAAGGGAGGGATTGATGCAGGACAGAGGGGAATGGGAGAGATTGATGGTGGAGAGAGGGGAAAGGGAGGGATTGATGGAGGAGAGAGGGGAAAGGGAGGGATTGATGGAGGAGAGAGGGGAAAGGGAGGGATTGATGGAGGAGAGAGGGGAAAGGGAGGGATTGATGGAGGAGAGAGGGGAAAGGGAGGGATTGATGGACGAGAGAGGGGAAATGGAGGGATTGATGGAGGAGAGAGGGGAAAGGGAGGAATTGATGGAGGAGAGAGGGGAAAGGGAGGGATTGATGGAGGAGAGGGGAAAGGGAGGGATTGATGTAGGAGAGAGGGGAAATGGAGGGATTGATGGAGGAGAGAGGGGAAAGGGAGGGATTGACGGAGGAGAGAGGGGAAAGGGAGGGATTGATGGAGGAGGGAGGGGAAAGGGAGGGATTGATGCAGGAGAGAGGGGAAAGGGAGGGATTGATGCAGGACAGAGGAGAAAGGGAGGGATTGATGGAGGAGAGAGGGGACAGGGAGGGATTGATGGAGGAGGGAAGGGAAAGGGAGGGATTGACGGAGGAGAGAGGGGAAAGGGAGGGATTGACGGAGGAGTGGGGAAAGGGAGGGATTGATGGAGGAGAGAGGGGAAAGGGAGGGATTGATGGAGGAGGGAGGGGAAAGGGAGGGATTGATGGAGGACAGGGGAAAGGGAGGGATTGATGGACGAGAGAGGGGAAAGGGAGGGATTGATGGAGGAGAGAGGGGAAAGGGAGGGATTGATGGAGGAGAGAGGGGAAAGGGAGGGATTGATGGAGGAGAGAGGGGAAAGGGAGGGATTGATGGAGGACAGAGGGGAAAGGGAGGGATTGATGGAGGAGAGAGGGGAAATGGAGGGATTGATGGAGGAGAGAGGGGAAAGGGAGGGATTGATGGAGGAGAGAGGGGAAAGGGAGGGATTGATGGAGGAGAGAGGGGAAAGGGAGGGATTGATGGAGGAGAGGGGAAAGGGAGGGATTGATGGAGGACAGAGGGGAAATGGAGGGATTGATGGAGGAGAGAGGGGAAAGGGAGGGATTGATGGAGGAGAGAGGGGAAAGGGAGGGATTGATGGAGGAGAGAGGGGAAAGGGAGGGATTGATGGAGGAAAGAGGGGAAAGGGAGGGATTGATGGAGGAGAGAGGGGAAAGGGAGGGATTGATGGAGGAGAGAGGGGAAAGTGAGGGATTGATGGAGGAGAGGGGAAAGAGAGGGATTGATGGAGGAGAGAGGGGAAAGTGAGGGATTGATGGAGGAGAGAGGGGAAATGGAGGGATTGATGGAGGAGAGAGGGGAAAGGGAGGGATTGATGGAGGAGAGAGGGGAAAGGGAGGGATTGATGGAGGAGAGAGGGGAAAGGGAGGGATTGATGGAGGAGAGGGGAAAGGGAGGGATTGATGGAGGACAGAGGGGAAATGGAGGGATTGATGGAGGAGAGAGGGGAAAGGGAGGGATTGATGGAGGAGAGAGGGGAAAGGGAGGGATTGATGGAGGAGAGAGGGGAAAGGGAGGGATTGATGGAGGAAAGAGGGGAAAGGGAGGGATTGATGGAGGAGAGAGGGGAAAGGGAGGGATTGATGGAGGAGAGAGGGGAAAGTGAGGGATTGATGGAGGAGGGAGGGGAAAGGGAGTGATTGATGGAGGAGAGGGGAAAGGGAGGGATTGATGGAGGAGAGAGGGGAAAGGGAGGGATTGATGGAGGGGGAGGGGAAAGGGAGGGATTGATGGAGGAGAGAGGGGAAAGGGAGGGATTGATGGAGGAGAGGGGAAATGGAGGGATTGATGGAGGATAGAGGGGAAAGGGAGGGATTGATGAAGGAGAGTGGAAAGGGAGGGATTGATGGAGGAGAGAGGGGAAATGGAGGGATTGATGGAGGAGAGAGGGGAAAGGGAGGGTTTGATTGAGGGGAGAGGGGAAAGGGAGGGATTGATGGAGGAGAGAGGGGAGAGGGAGGGATTGATGGAGGAGAGAGGGGAAAGGGAGGGATTGATGGAGGAGAGAGGGGAAAGGGAGGGATTGATGGAGGAGAGAGGGGAAATGGAGGGATTGATGGAGGAGAGAGGGGAAAGGGAGGGTTTGATTGAGGGGAGAGGGGAAAGGGAGGGATTGATGGAGGAGAGAGGGGAGAGGGAGGGATTGATGGAGGAGAGAGGGGAAAGGGAGGGATTGATGGAGGAGAGAGGGGAAAGGGAGGGATTGATGGAGGAGAGAGGGGAAATGGAGGGATTGATGGAGGAGAGAGGGGAAAGGGAGGGATTGATGGAGGAGAGACGGGAAAGGGAGGGATTGATGGAGGAGAGGGGAAAGGGAGGGATTGATGGAGGAGAGAGGGGAAAGGGAGGGATTAATGGAGGAGAGAGGGGAAAGGGAGGGATTGATGGAGGAGAGAGGGGAAAGGGAGGGATTGATGGAGGAGAGAGCGGAAAGGGAGGGATTGATGGAGGAGAGAGGGGAAAAGGCGGGATTGATGGAGGACAGAGGGGAAAGGGAGGGTTTGATGGAGGACAGAGGGGAAAGGGAGGGATTGATGGAGGAGAGAGGGGAAAGCGAGGGATTGATGGAGGAGAGAGGGGAAAGGGATGGATTGATGGAGGAGAGAGGGGAAAGGGAGGGATTGATTGAGGAGAGAGGGGAAAGGGAGGGATTGATGGAGGAGAGAGGGGAAAGGGCGGGATTGATGGAGGACAGAGGGGATAGGAAGGGATTGATGGAGGAGAGAGCGGAAAGGGAGGGATTGATGGAGGACAGAGGGGAAAGGGAGGGATCATTGAGGAGAGAGGGGAAAGGGAGGGATTGATGGAGGACAGAGGGGAAAGGGAGGGATTGATGGAGGAGAGGGGAAAGGGAGGGATTGATGGAGGACAGGGGAAAGGGAGGGATTGATGGAGGAGAGAGGGGAATGGGAGGGATTGATTGAGGAGAGAGGGGAAAGGGAGGGATTGATGGAGGAGAGAGGGGAAATGGAGGGATTGATGGAGGAGAGAGGGGAAATGGAGGTATTGATGGAGGAGAGAGGGGAAAGGGAGGGATTGATGGAGGAGAGAGGGGAAAGGGAGGGATTGATGGAGGAGAGAGGGGAAAGGGAGGGATTGATGGAGGAGAGGGGAAAGGGAGGGATTGATGGAGGAGAGGGGAAAGGGAAGGATTGATGGAGGAGAGAGGGGAAAGGGCGGGATTGATGGAGGACAGAGGGGAAAGGGCGGGATTGATGGAGGAGAGAGCGGAAAGGGAGGGATTGATGGAGAAGAGAGGGGAAAGGGAGGGATGATTGAGGAGAGAGGGGAAAGGGAGGGATTGATGGAGGAGAGAGGGGAAAGGGAGGGATTGATGGAGGAGAGAGGGGAAAGGGAGGGATTGATGGAGGAGAGAGGGGAAAGGGAGGGATTGATGGAGGAGAGAGGGGAAAGGGAGGGATTGATGGAGGAGAGAGGGGAAATGGAGGGATTGATGGAGGAGAGAGGGGAAAGGGAGGGATTGATGGAGGAGAGAGGGGATAGGGAGGGATTGATGGAGGAGAGAGGGGAAAGGGAGGGATTGATGGAGGAGAGAGGGGAAAGGGAGGGTTGAAGGAGGAGGGAGGGATTGATGGAGGAGGGAGGGGAAAAGGCGGGATTGATGGAGGACAGAGGGGAAAGGGAGGGATTGATGGAGGACGGAGGGGAAAGGGAGGGATGATTGAGGAGAGAGGGGAAAGGGAGGGATTGATGGAGGAGAGAGGGGAAAGGGAGGGATTGATGGAGGAGAGATGGGAAAGGGAGGGATTGATGGAGGAGAGAGGGGAAAGGGAGGGATTGATTGAGGAGAGAGGGGAAATGGAGGGATTGATGGAGGAGAGAGCGGAAAGGGAGGGATTGATGGAGGACAGAGGAGAAAGGGAGGGATCAGTGAGGAGAGAGGGGAAAGGGAGGGATTGATGGAGGAGAGAGCGAAAGGGAGGGATTGATGGAGGAGAGAGGGGAAAGGGAGGGATTGATGGAGGAGAGAGGGGAAAGGGAGGGTTTGATGGAGGAGAGTGGAATGGGAGGGATTGATGGAGGACAGAGGGGAAAGGGAGGGATTGATGGAGGAGAGAGGGGAAAGGGAGGGATTGATTGAGGAGAGGGGAAAGGGAGGGATTGATGGAGGAGAGAGGGGAAATGGAGGGATTGATGGACGAGAGAGGGGAAATGGAGGGATTGATGGAGGAGAGAGGGGAAAGGGAGGGATTGATGGAGGAGAGAGGGGAAAGGGAGGGATTGATGGAGGAGAGAGGGGAAAGGGAGGGATTGATGGAGGAGAGAGGGGAAAGGGAGGGATTGATTGAGGAGAGAGGGGAAAGGGAGGGATTGATGGAGGAGAGAGGGAAAAGGGCGGGATTGATGGGGGACAGAGGGGAAAGGGAGGGATTGATGGAGGAGAGAGCGGAAAGGGAGGGATTGATGGAGGACAGAGGGGAAAGGGAGGGATCATTGAGGAGAGAGGGGAAAGGGAGGGATTGATGGAGGAGAGAGGGGAAAGGGAGGGATTGATGGAGGAGAGAGGGGAAAGGGAGGGATTGATGGAGGAGAGAGGGGAAAGGGAGGGATTGATGGGGGACAGGGGAAAGGGAGGGATTGATGGAGGAGAGAGGGGAAAGGGAGGGATTGATTGAGGAGAGAGGGGAAAGGGAGGGATTGATGGAGGAGAGAGGGGAAATGGAGGGATTGATGGAGGAGAGAGGGGAAATGGAGGGATTGATGGAGGAGAGAGGGGAAAGGGAGGGATTGATGGAGGAGAGAGGGGAAAGGGAGGGATTGATGGAGGAGAGAGGGGAAAGGGAGGGATTGATGGAGGAGAGGGGAAAGGGAGGGATTGATGGAGGAGAGGGGAAAGGGAAGGATTGATGGAGGGGAGAGGGGAAAGGGCGGGATTGATGGAGGACAGAGGGGAAAGGGCGGGATTGATGGAGGAGAGCGGAAAGGGAGGGATTGATGGAGGAGAGAGGGGAAAGGGAGGGATGATTGAGGAGAGAGGGGAAAGGGAGGGATTGATGGAGGAGAGAGGGGAAAGGGAGGGATTGATGGAGGAGAGAGGTGAAAGGGAGGGATTGATGGAGGAGAGAGGGGAAAGGGAGGGATTGATGGAGGAGAGAGGGGAAAGGGAGGGATTGATGGAGGAGAGAGGGGAAAGGGAGGGATTGATGGAGGAGAGAGGGGAAATGGAGGTATTGATGGTGGAGAGAGGGGAAATGGAGGGATTGATGGAGGAGAGAGGGGAAAGGGAGGGATTGATGGAGGAGAGAGGGGATAGGGAGGGATTGATGGAGGAGAGAGGGGAAAGGGAGGGATTGATGGAGGAGAGAGGGGAAAGGGAGGGTTGAAGGAGGAGGGAGGGATTGATGGAGGAGAGAGGGGAAAAGGCGGGATTGATGGAGGACAGAGGGGAAAGGGAGGGATTGATGGAGGACGGAGGGGAAAGGGAGGGATGATTGAGGAGAGAGGGGAAAGGGAGGGATTGATGGAGGAGAGAGGGGAAAGGGAGGGATTGATGGAGGAGAGATGGGAAAGGGAGGGATTGATGGAGGAGAGAGGGGAAAGGGAGGGATTGATTGAGGAGAGAGGGGAAATGGAGGGATTGATGGAGGAGAGAGGGGAAAGGGCGGGATTGATGGAGGAGAGAGGGGAAAGGGAGGGATTGATGGAGGAGAGAGCGGAAAGGAAGGGATTGATGGAGGACAGAGGGGAAAGGGAGGGATCAGTGAGGAGAGAGGGGAAAGGGAGGGATTGATGGAGGAGAGAGGGGAAAGGGAGGGATTGATGGAGGAGAGAGGGGAAAGGGAGGGATTGATGGAGGATAGAGGGGAAAGGGAGGGATTGATGGAGGAGAGAGGGGAAAGGGAGAGATTGATTGAGGAGAGGGGAAAGGGAGGGATTGATGGAGGAGAGAGGGGAAATGGAGGGATTGATGGAGGAGAGAGGGGAAATGGAGGGATTGATGGAGGAGAGAGGGGAAAAGGAGGGATTGATGGAGGAGAGAGGGGAAAGGGAGGGATTGATGGAGGAGAGAGGGGAAAGGGAGGGATTGATGGAGGAGAGGGGAAAGGGAGGGATTGATGGAGGAGAGAGGGGAAAGGGAGGGATTGATGGAGGAGAGAGGGGAAAGGAAGGGATTGATGGAGGAGAGGGGAAAGGGAGGGATTGATGAAGGACAGAGGGGAAATGGAGGGATTGATGGAGGAGAGAGGGGAAAGGGAGGGATTGATGGAGGAGAGAGGGGAAAGGGAGGGATTGATGGAGGAGAGAGGGGAAAGGGAGGGATTGATGGAGGAGAGAGGGGAAAGGGAGGGATTGATGGAGGAGAGAGGGGAAAGGGAGGGATTGATGGAGGAGAGAGGGGAAAGGGAGGGATTGATGGAGGAAAGAGGGGAAAGGGAAGGATTGATGGAGGAGAGAGGGGAAAGGGAGGGATTGATGGAGGAGAGAGGGGAAAGTGAGGGATTGATGGAGGAGGGAGGGGAAAGGGAGGTCTTGATGGAGGAGGGAGGGGAAAGGGAGGGATTGATGGAGGAGAGAGGGGAAAGGGAGGGATTAATGGAGGAGAGCGGAAATGGAGGGATTGATGGAGGTGACAGGGGGAACGAGAGGATTTGGTGGAGGGCAGAGGGGAAAGGGAGGGATTGATGGAGGGGAGAGTGGAAAGGGAGGGATTGATGCAGGAGAGAGGGGAAAGGGAGGGATTGATGGTGGACAGAGGGGAAAGGGAGGGTTTAATGGAGAATAGAGGGGAAAGGGAGGGTTTGATGGAGGAGAGAGTGGAACGGGAGGGATTGATGGAGGAGAGAGGGGAAAGGGAGGGAATGATGGGGTAGAGAGGGGAAATGGAGGTATTGATGGATGAGGGAGGGAAACAGGAAAGATTGATAGAGGAGAGAGGGGAAAGGGAGTGTTTAATGGAGGACAGAGGGGAGAAGGACCCCTCCCCCACTGCAGGAATCATCTTCTCCACATCCACTCTGTCTGTGTCCTCTGTTCCTAGACTCACCCAATATAGGAAACATCCTCTCCACATCCACTCTATCTGTGTCCTCTGGTCCTAGACTCCCCCACTACAGGAAACATCCTCTCCACATCCACTCTATCTGTGTCCTCTGGTCCTAGACTCCCCCCACTACAGGAAACATCCTCTCCGCATCCAGTCCATCTGGGCCTTTCAATATTTGATAGTTTAGAGTTCCTGCCCCAATTCATCTGAAGTGTTTGGAGGGAGAGTTTGGCTTATATTGGAGAGCAAATGGTGAGGAGACCCATGGTGGGGTCCTTCTCCTTCCACTTCGTCCCCTCCCCCGCCCTCCGCACCCCTCTACAATGAAGATAGATGCCACGTCGTTGGAGAGTGGCTGTTGATGCGTTAGCTTCTCGAAGCTTCGGCGAGGAGTGGTCTGAGGGAGAGAGGGCCAGCAGAAAAATAAGCTGTCCTCGATATTTTCCCCCCAGAGTTTCTTTGTTCCTCCTTTCTTTATGTTTTTCCTGTCACAGTAGCTTCCTTATACTGTACTTTGCAGACATCCACGAATCTGAAGCGAACCGCCCTCCCCCAAAAAAAAGGAAAATGTTAGCACTCCTCAAGCCCCCAATCACACCTCCCTCTCCTCCACGGACAAGTCGTCCGACCCCCCACCTCTCCCTCCCGGATGATCCTGAACACGTCCCGCTGTGTTCAACTGTCCTGGCCGGGCATCCGCACTGCTCTAACTGCGCAACGAGAACGAGAGGGAGGAAGGAAGGATGATTAAATCTAAATGGATTTAATAAAAAAAACGCTACGTATAGCCTTCGCCTGGCCTCGCCAAGTCCTCCCTGAGCTCACCCACTCTAACTCTGGCCCACTCCCACGATGGCCGCTCCATTTAGACCCAATTTCTCTTTATCGCCCCTTTCCAGTGCCGGATTACCCACAATGCAGAGTCTCCTCGGGGAACTGAGGCACGCAGATTGCCCCCTGCCCCTCTCAACACTGACGACGCTCTCCGGACCCCGACCCCATTAGCCCCTGGCCCGTCACCTCTCCGACCCTGAACTCTGATCCCGCTCTGTCTCTAACGTTAGCCCTTTCTCCCCGCTGTCCCGTCTCTCCGCCCCCTCACCTCCCTCTCCACCCTCTCTCTCTCTCCTCAAGTCTCTTCCTCCTTCTTCCCCCTTTCCCATCTCGCCCTCTGCCTTTTTTCCCTCCCCTCCCTTTACTCTCTACAGCCTCCCCCCGCTCTGCCCCTCTCTCTCTCGCCCCACTCCATCCTCCCTCCTCTCTTCCGTCTCCCCTTCTCCCTCCCCCCTTGCCCTCGCCCTCTCTCCCCTCTCCCTACGCTCTTCCCCACTCTCTCTCCCCCGCCCAATCCCTCTCTCACACTTTCCTCTCTACCCCCACACCTCCCGCCTCCCCCAGGTGCCCCGTGTCCCGGCGTGAGGACGCCCAGACCCACCACGGCCTCTCTCGGACGCCGAGGCGGATCGGAACGTCGTCCCGTGGAGAGGGGTCCAGTGCCCGGAGCGGGGGAGAGGGCGGGGAAGGACCCCACCCACCCACCCCGTGGGACGCTCTGGCGCGGCTGCCATGCTGGAAATGGTGACAGACCACCTCTGCCGGGGTGATGGCGGTGTGGGTGGAGGGTCGGAGTGTGTGAACTGGAGGGAGTTGGGGCGGGGGGGGGGGGTGGCTGGAGGGAGTGTGGAAGGGTGAGTGTGGGGACGTTCAAAACTAAAATCTTCACCGCCGTTTCCCTGAATCAAGAGTTATTTTTTTTTTAAATTATTATTATTCAGAGTGGAATCTTCCCAAAACCCGGGCGACGTCCAGCGCACAGTGAGCCTGAATCCGCAGCGTACGAGCGCACATTTCCGGGGGTCGGGCGCAAGAGTGAGCGGGCCCCGATTCGCCCCAGGGTAGCCAGCTCCTCCACCCCCGTAATCTGCTCTGTGCCCATCTGCTGACTAAATACAGATGCAAAAAATTAATTTAAGATCTCCTCCCCCCCCCCATCCCCCGCCTCCCGCCTCCCGCCCCCCGCATCTGTTTTTGGTTCCACCCATGAATTACCACCCCGGTCTCTCAAAGAACCAATTCTGTCCCTTCCAATCATTTTGCCCTTGACATATCCCGAGAATTCCTTGGGATCCTCCTTCACCTTGCCAGCTGGAGCGAATTCTTGAGTTCTTTTAGCCTTCCTGATTTCTTTCTTCGGCGTCCTCTTGTATCAGATTGATTCCTGGGACGGCAGGGCTTTCATACAATGAAAGACTGGATCGACTAGGCTTGTACTCGTTGGAATTTAGAAGATTGAGGCGGGGGGGGTCTGATTGAAACGTATAAAATCCTAAAGGGATTGGACAGGCTAGATGCAGGAAGATTGTTCCCGATGTTGG